>NC_134094.1:110652675-110655175 GCF_000715075.1 Nicotiana tabacum
CGTATTTCTTCTAGAGAATCTCCTAATTGTTCCAGAGCAACTAGAAAGAGATTCTTTAACCAGAAAGAATTCGGTTCAGATGTAGGATACCTATCCAGAAGTTTTCGCAACTCAATCATAGATGATGGAATCATCAAAGATTTGACCTTTTCGAACTCTGTCTGTAACTCACTAGAGGCCCGGGAAACAAAGAGAAGATGTGTACGAACGAGATATCCAGCAACAAGAAGAAGGAAAAGGATTGAATAGAGGAACTCCCGAGCATTTGGCGATCTCAGATGTGTCGATATCAATGGTGACTCATTATTTCGATGAATCATTTCTTCGGACAGAAGAAGATTATGTAAACACTTACTCGAGATCTCACTTATCAGATTCCATTGTGGAAGACACAATTTTTTCTGAAGAATTCGCCATGATATACCTGATCCATGCATAATATCATGAAAAATGGGTACAAATTTTTGACTGCTACTTAGTATTGGCAATAGGTCTGAAAAAGTATCTAAAAATATCAAATTTAGATATTTGTACCCAAAAAATTTCTTGTCCCTACCATAAAGTATTCATATTTCCTGAAGAAAGCATCTGTTCCTTGATCTCTAAGATATTTCATAAAACTCTGTATGGATCCTCAATCACCAATCCTTGCATGAATATGGGTTGTGCTCGAGAGGCTATGAATCGATTGGAGCCGGTTCTTATTGCATTCACCAAGATAGTCTTGCTCGCTCCTGAACTCTGCGGCGAGTTCAGCCACCACCTCCGGGTCTGAGCTCTGCTCGAGCGTAGTCAGCCAGCTTCGTGACTTTGCTTAGCTTCCAGCGTTGCAAAGGGATAACCTTTCACTATCTAGGCGCCCTCCAATATTGACGATCTCACAAAGATGAAATTTCAGTGAATTGTCATTTACTGATCTCATCTTTTACGGAATCGATCTTCTTTGACTGTACAAGAATATGTGGAGCTCAGCATGTCTGGAAGCACAGGAGAACGTTCGTTTGCTGATATTATTACCAGTATTCGATACTGGGTCATTCATAGCATTACTATACCTTCCCTATTCATTGCGGGTTGGTTATTTGTCAGCACCGGTTTAGCTTACGATGTGTTTGGAAGCCCTCGGCCAAACGAGTATTTTACAGAGAGCCGACAAGGAATTCCATTAATAACTGGCCGTTTTGATCCTTTGGAACAACTCGATGAATTTAGTAGATCGTTTTAGGAGGCCCTAATGACTATAGATCGAACCTATCCAATTTTTACAGTACGATGGTTGGCTGTTCACGGCCTAGCTGTACCTACCGTCTTTTTTTGGGATCAATATCAGCAATGCAGTTCATCCAACGATAAACTTAATCCGAATTATAGAGCTACGACACAATCAAACCCGAACGAACAAAATGTTGAATTGAATCGTACCAGTCTCTACTGGGGGTTATTACTCATTTTTGTACTTGCTGTTTTATTTTCCAATTATTTCTTCAATTAAGAAAACGAAAGAGAATCAATAAGATTCTCTTAGCTCATTCGGAAGGATCTCATAATTTAATTATCCATGACTGTTTATGTCTCTAGCATGACCACTTGATGAAATCTGGAGGGAAGTGGGGTAAATGGCCGATACTACTGGAAGGATTCCTCTTTGGATAATAGGTACTGTAGCTGGTATTCTTGTAATCGGTTTAATAGGTATTTTCTTTTATGGTTCATATTCCGGATTGGGTTCATCCCTCTAGTAATCGAATGAATTGAGTCGTCAACATGAAAGCGTAAGAACTCAACGGAATTCCCTTCTTTGTTTGTTTGATTCGAAGGGGAAGGGCCCGTTGAGTTCTTAAGAATCATAATATTTTTTTCGTCTAAATGATAAAATGGATTTCTTTTTCTTTTCAAAAACTCCATTTTTCTCATTTTTCTGATCATGTTTTTGAAAAATTCACTATTCGGACCACCTCTTCTTTTTCTATGATAGTATCTATCGGTACTTTCAAAGTTGGAAGAAAGAAGGAATCACTCAATTTCTTGGCTGCTATAATATATTAGATATCGTGCAAATCCTTTCTATACTAATCTAATGTAGAACCTTACTCTCTCTATTACATTACTCTATTTATTTTTTATTGTTTTCATATTTCATCATCAAATTTTGTATAAGATAAGTTGATTGAAGAAGTTTTATTTAATTAATAAAATTTCCTCTCTTTTTTTGTTTTGTTTGTCCACCACTTAGTATATTATACGTAAAGGGGGTGGGGGTAAGGTAAAGGGTTTCTGATACATCTGGAAAAATCGAAACCAAGACTAGGAATTTTTAACAAACAGGATCAAGAATCATTACTCTTTCGTTTCGACACAAGAAAAAAGGATTTTTCTACACCCCTTTCTTGTGTCGAAGACTAGGAAGACAAATAATCCCTCCTAGAATTTTTTGTTCCCCGCATTTATCCCCTGCTTCCTTATGTCTAGTATTTAGACAAATTTGACTTTCTTTCTATTT
>NC_134094.1:110662675-110667675 GCF_000715075.1 Nicotiana tabacum
TCTTTTGGTGTCCCATTTTGATCTATACCATATCTAATAAAATCTAATGAGATTTCTCATGGATCTATCCCAGTTTTAGGGTTAACCAAAAGCCAAATAGGTTAATTACATGAGTTTCAAACTGAAATTTGGATGAATAATCCGTTTATTTAGTTTTATCTTTTTTCCCACCTTCAGAAGAATAAAGCATAGGCATTTCTACTAGTGTTAGAATTTTATGAAAGGTAACTATCTCGGTTTCATAGATAAATTTATATAGAATCTTTGAAAAAGACTTTCTTTCATAAGAAAGAAAATACTTACTATCTTTGGGATCTGATCCTACACCGCTGCTCAAGACTTTAGTGGATCGACTCTATTACATAAGTTAATTCCTAATTTTTATTTCACATCATGAGATAAGTATTTCTTCCATCATGACATAAGTACGCAGTTATTATTGTATCGGCCCAAAACCTCGCTAATTGATCTTTACGGTGCTTCCTCTATCTCTATCAATTAAAGCCTTATATCCATAGAAAAAAGTTGCTAGGCATTTTTATTTTTTCCTATTTTGACTTCTATGAAGTTTCTTTCTTTGCTACAGCTGATAAAAATCGTTGTTTTAGACGATGCATATGTAGAAAGCCTATTTGGTTCTACTAGTTACTTTACTAGATTTTTCTTTTTTTTTTTTCTTTCTATAGTGGAGATAGTCGCACGTAATGACAGATCACGGCCATATTATTAAAAGCTTGTGGTAAGAATGGGTTTCGTTCTAGTGCTCGAAAATAATATTCCAAAGCTTTCGTATGTTCTCCATTACTTGTGTGGATAAGCCCTATATTATAGAGTATATAACTTCGATCATAGGGATCAATTTCTAGTCGCATAGCTTCATAATAATTCTGCAAAGCTTCCGCGTAATTTCCTTCGGATTGAGCCGACATCCGTTACGGTCGTCATTCAATTGAAAGAATCTCCGTTCCAGAACCGTACGTGAGATTTTCACCTCATACGGCTCCTCCCTTATGTGCATAATGAGAATAATACATAGAATCAAAAAAGATTCAACGATGAAAATATTCTCATTATGAACTCAGCAGGGCTAGTGTTTTTACAAGAAATCTCTAGCCAACCTTCCTGCAAGAGATTCTTTCTTAACATCAAGCCTATTGGGACTAGATAGAAATGATAAGATAACTCCAACAATTTCTTTGTTTTTAACGCCTCCTAATTTCCAGGAATTAGTCACTTCAATAGCCTTCGATGGTTATACGGGTATCCAAAGGACGAACGAGATGGATGTTTGTTGTCCCAACCATTCTTTTAGTCCCAAGCCCGCTAAGGAAAGGGCTGACTTAGAACAAAGTTTTCGTGTTGTTGATTCCTAGGTGTAGTGCTTCTTCCCCTCTGCTGCCTATTAGCGCTAGTAGAGTAGGATTGACCCGTAATACAGAACCTCTAGGCGTAACCTTTCGCTTAATACTAGAATCGAGAATCGAAACATAGCATCTGAGGTTGCATTAATCGAGGATACACGACAGAAGGAATTGTTCTATTTCCAAACTTCACCTTCAAAAAGCGTAGATTTTTTCAAAAATTTTCTCGAATCACGTGTTTTTCTCCTCGTAAGACTGAGAGAAATGACTAAATATGAAATAAAAAAAAAAGAATCAAATCGCACCATCTCTGTAATAGGTAAATGCCTCTTTTTCTCCTGAAGTTGTCGGAATTACTCGTAATAAGATATTGGCTACAATTGAAAAGGTCTTATCAATAAAATTTCCATTTATCCGTGATCTAGGCATAGGTAGCAATCCATTCTAGAATTCTTCTCATTACCTCTCATGGGAAAAAGATCCCACAAAGAAAAGAATTGTATAGTACGAAATAACATAAAAACTTCTTTTTTTTTAAGAAAAAAACAAAAGATATGAATCCTCTATTCCAATTGTTCCTTTTTGACAGGAATCGATAAGAAATAAGAAATATTTCAAGGCGATTCGATTTCATACTAATGTAGTAGTATAGGAACTATTCCGATTTCGGTGAAGTTACAAATTCGAAGAACTCGAGAAATTTTGATTGAATCATGATACAAATTACAAAGAAGAAAAAAGACCGAATAATCATTCTATGATGAAAATAGAATAACTGCCAATTTTGTGTACATAACGGGTATACACTATACAATCAAATCTAAATTTTTTTTATGAATTTCTATTCTAATAGAGGGGTAGGTGTTTGTTGTTGAGAACTCCAAAACCGAAAAGTAATTTGAAAATTTTTCTGGTATGGAATCATAGTCTATATAATTAGAATTATGATTTAAGAGTATCCATTAACTATAGTCTAAAAGATATAGACCATCAATCAGTTGATTCGTTCTAATTCATTGAATTAATCCGTTATAAAAATATCAGAAAAAGAAAAAGAAGGGAACGTTGTTTTTGCAAACATGAATCGAATTTTTTTTTCACAATTTTTACGCAAAATTGTATCTTTATCCCGGAGCCTCGAAGGAAAGAAAAATCGTTCTTTGCTTTGACTTTGATGAAAAATTTTCAGTTAAAATGGATTGATCATACCTATCCAATAATGGAATATGGATTATGACTGACTCGCTATTCACTCGGTTTTTGGGTCATAATCGTTATGTAGGAGAGATGGCCGAGTGGTTGAAGGCGTAGCATTGGAACTGCTATGTAGGCTTTTGTTTACCGAGGGTTCGAATCCCTCTCTTTCCGTACCTTCGCTTAATTCACCAATTTTACTAACAACAAGGGCTCAAATAGCAATGGATACCATTATTCCAACAGCTAGACCCTTCTTTGATCTAAAGATATAGATTCTCAATTCCTAATTGCTGTGACGCGTAAAATAGAATACTAAAAAATAATAATAATCAAAATACTGGAAAGAAAAGAGTAGACAAGGAATGAAAATAGATCCTTGGTCTATGATACAAAAATGGGGGAAATCCAGATCAAACTCGGATTTATCTTACTTAACCTTAGGTTAATTTACTTCGCCTAAAGGGAAGAAAATTTTCCGAACCCTCGGTTTCAGTCTGAGGTTTAAGTCTGACGAGAATAATATTCTACGACTAGCAATTCATTTATTTTCAAACCGACCCATTTACTATCTATTATTTGATTGACTAATCCTTTATATTGGAATGGGTGAAGGGTCAAATGGTTTGGTAATTCCTCATGAGGGGATGAATCGAGAGAAATTTGAATCAGAGCTCTGGATTTTTGTTCATCCTTTGCCGTAATAATATCTCGGGGTTTGCAGCGATAACTCGGTATATCTACTATACGACCATTAACTAAAATATGTCGATGGTTAACTAATTGACGGGCTGCGGGAATAGTTGAAGCCATACCCAATCGAAAAAGGATGTTATCCAAACGCATTTCAAGTAATTGTAGTAAAACTTGACCTGTTGACCCCTTGGCTTTTCTGGCGATACGAACGTATTTAAGTAATTGTCGTTCTGTAAGACCATAATGAAAACGCAATTTTTGTTTTTCTTCTAGACGAATACGATATTGAGATTTTTTCCCGGAACGCGATTGGTTTCTAAGATCACTTCCGTTCCTAGGCTTTTTATTAGTTAGTCCTGGTAAAGCCCCCAGGCGGCGTATTTTTTTGAAACGAGGTCCTCGGTAACGCGACATAAAGACTCCTTATTCTTATTTCTTATTTAGTATTTCGAATTAATTCTTATTTCTATTTATTTTATTTTTTATTGAATTTTATTTTACAGAATAAACCTAAACTAAAACTAAACTGAACTAAATGAAGCGAAGTTTACTGAAATAGTGTACTTGTACTATTACTATAAAGAAAAGAAGAATGGGATGAATTGGATAAATATACAGACCCCCTTCTATTATATATATAATCCTTTCCCGACATAATTGGAAGTTCCTATAATAAATTGATAGCTTTTGGAAAAGGAAGAAGGCGCTATTTCAATATTCTTTGATTTCAAAGGAACATTATCAATCATCTAAAAAATGGAATAAAAAAAAGAATAGGGAAAAGCCGGCTATCGGAATCGAACCGATGACCATCGCATTACAAATGCGATGCTCTAACCTCTGAGCTAAGCGGGCCCACATAACAGAAATCTTATATGCATAGTAATTGACTAAACTATTGGAATTGGAATCTTAGTTATTAACTATTCAATATTATATTGAATATTCTAGAACATAAGGATTAATATAGCGATATAGAATTTCGATTTATCACAATTCTAATAACAATTCTAATACTAATATTATTAAATAGTGATTGTAAATATTGTTAATATTCTTTTTTTTCATTTTCCATTTGAATGGTAAATGTTCTTTTTCATTTCTTTTTTTGTCATTTGAAATCCTTTTGATTTTTTATTACAGTTCTATATTTTATTCTATATCATATATATCTCTCATTCTATATTTATTTCAAATTCTAATTGTTTAATGGAATGGTTAGTTATAACTAATGAGACATTCCTCCGCTTTCAGGCGAAAGTGAAGATAAAAAAAAGAATCGACCGTTCAAGTATTCCAAATTGAATGGCAAAATGGCAGGAAGAGAGACATATAGATGGGGTATATATCCATCTATATTGAATTGCGGATTCCGAAATGATAAAATCATTTTTGATTGGACAAAAAAAGGTCTCCTATAGAAGATAGTTAAGAAAATCAAAGAGGAGAAAACACGTTTTCGAGATAGGAATCGGTATCTAATGAATTCAATGGTTCCAGTATAAATGAAAGAAAAAGAAAAAGGAATGACATCACAACGAGATCCTAATCTCAAAAAGAAAGGGGGA
Organism: Nicotiana tabacum; assembly: GCF_000715075.1. Taxonomy (NCBI): domain Eukaryota; kingdom Viridiplantae; phylum Streptophyta; class Magnoliopsida; order Solanales; family Solanaceae; genus Nicotiana; species Nicotiana tabacum. The sequence goes on from NC_134094.1 coordinate 110,667,495, forward strand.
TATGGCGAAATCGGTAGACGCTACGGACTTAATTGGATTGAGCCTTGGTATGGAAACTTACTAAGTGATCACTTTCAAATTCAGAGAAACCCTGGAATTAACAAAAATGGGCAATCCTGAGCCAAATCCTGTTTTCCGAAAACAAACAAAGGTTCAGAAAAAAAGGATAGGTGCAGAGACT
>NC_134094.1:110677675-110680175 GCF_000715075.1 Nicotiana tabacum
TATTAGTATTAGACGAGATTTTACGAAACAATTATTTTTTTATTTCTTTATAGGAGAGGACAAATCTCTTTTTTCGATGCGAATTTGACACGACATAGGAGAAGCCGCCCTTTATTAAAAATTATATTATTTTAAATAATATAAAGGGGGTTCCAACATATTAATATATAGTGAAGTGTTCCCCCAGATTCAGAACTTTTTTTCAATACTCACAATCCTTATTAGTTAATAATCCTAGTGATTGGATTTCTATGCTTAGTCTGATAGGAAATAAGATATTCAAATAAATAATTTTATAGCGAATGACTATTCATCTATTGTATTTTCATGCAAATAGGGGGCAAGAAAACTCTATGGAAAGATGGTGGTTTAATTCGATGTTGTTTAAGAAGGAGTTCGAACGCAGGTGTGGGCTAAATAAATCAATGGGCAGTCTTGGTCCTATTGAAAATACCAATGAAGATCCAAATCGAAAAGTGAAAAACATTCATAGTTGGAGGAATCGTGACAATTCTAGTTGCAGTAATGTTGATTATTTATTCGGCGTTAAAGACATTCGGAATTTCATCTCTGATGACACTTTTTTAGTTAGTGATAGGAATGGAGACAGTTATTCCATCTATTTTGATATTGAAAATCATATTTTTGAGATTGACAACGATCATTCTTTTCTGAGTGAACTAGAAAGTTCTTTTTATAGTTATCGAAACTCGAATTATCGGAATAATGGATTTAGGGGCGAAGATCCCTACTATAATTCTTACATGTATGATACTCAATATAGTTGGAATAATCACATTAATAGTTGCATTGATAGTTATCTTCAGTCTCAAATCTGTATAGATACTTCCATTATAAGTGGTAGTGAGAATTACGGTGACAGTTACATTTATAGGGCCGTTTGTGGTGGTGAAAGTCGAAATAGTAGTGAAAACGAGGGTTCCAGTAGACGAACTCGCACGAAGGGCAGTGATTTAACTATAAGAGAAAGTTCTAATGATCTCGAGGTAACTCAAAAATACAGGCATTTGTGGGTTCAATGCGAAAATTGTTATGGATTAAATTATAAGAAATTTTTGAAATCAAAAATGAATATTTGTGAACAATGTGGATATCATTTGAAAATGAGTAGTTCAGATAGAATTGAACTTTTGATCGATCCGGGTACTTGGGATCCTATGGATGAAGACATGGTCTCTCTAGATCCCATTGAATTTCATTCGGAGGAGGAGCCTTATAAAGATCGTATTGATTCTTATCAAAGAAAGACAGGATTAACCGAGGCTGTTCAAACAGGCATAGGCCAACTAAACGGCATTCCCGTAGCAATTGGGGTTATGGATTTTCAGTTTATGGGGGGTAGTATGGGATCCGTAGTCGGAGAGAAAATCACCCGTTTGATTGAATACGCTGCCAATCAAATTTTACCCCTTATTATAGTGTGTGCTTCTGGGGGGCGCGCATGCAGGAAGGAAGTTTGAGCTTGATGCAAATGGCTAAAATATCGTCTGCTTTATATGATTATCAATTAAATAAAAAGTTATTTTATGTATCAATCCTTACATCTCCGACAACTGGTGGAGTGACAGCTAGTTTTGGTATGTTGGGGGATATCATTATTGCCGAACCCAACGCCTACATTGCATTTGCAGGTAAAAGAGTAATTGAACAAACATTGAATAAAACAGTACCCGAAGGTTCACAAGCAGCTGAATACTTATTCCAGAAGGGTTTATTCGACCTAATTGTACCACGTAATCTTTTAAAAAGCGTTCTGAGTGAGTTATTTAAGCTCCACGCCTTTTTTCCTTTGAATCAAAAGTCAAGCAAAATCAAGTAGAGCACTAAGTTCAATTATTTTATTTGTGTTTGTAGCAAAAAAGTAGTTAGTTTGTCGGAATCAAAGTAAATAAGATAATAATGGCGCTTTCTTTGGTGATAGAAGATCTAATTGTAGAAAGAATCAAAACTAAAGTTGAGGATAACTCTTTTTTGACCTATATTCCTGATTACGAATCAAGAAGCCTTTATCAACAAGAGTGAGTTCTTCCTTTCGTGAAATTAGGAAAATAAAACGAATTTCTTCTTCTTGTCTTAGGTATATAATTTGAAATTCAAATATAGATAATAGAGTTTTGTATCTTTCTCTATCTCCCGAAAAACCATTTTAGCTAAAAATTCATGTTGGGTCGGATTCGAACGAATCTTTCGATAATCTGTAAGAAACTCTTTATCTATTTTTAGAAAATTAGAAGACAAGAACAAAAGACAAAGAAATGAAGAAAAATAATAAAGTTTATTATGATACATATCTTTCTCATGTAGGGGATGAATAAGTCCATTTATTTAGTTCTACAGTTCTACATTCTTTGCACTTATTATACCTACTCAGTTAGATTTAGATATATAGATACTTAGATCTATACTAAGAATTTCAAATTCTTCAAATTCTATTAATAATAAATATTATCTAATTTCTAATTAGTAATTAGAATTCAAA
>NC_134094.1:110685175-110690175 GCF_000715075.1 Nicotiana tabacum
TTTTTCCCCAACGACAAAGGAACTTACGGGCGGGGCATTTTCGGGGACTAGCCCGCTTCCCATTACTCAATAGGGCAATTCCTCGCACATAATTAAGGGAGCCATTGAAAGGTGACTAAAACACCAGAAACGGGGACTACCCGAGCTAATGATAGAGGCAAGAACACTTTCCGGCCAAGTCCCATTAATTGATCATAACGATATCGTGGAAATGCTGCACGGACCCATATATATAGGAACAGAAAAAGAATCACCTTGATACTAAACCAGATCGAGCCCGGGATCTTCTTGGAAATGGGAAGATCTAGGATAGGCGGCCAACCTCCTGGAGAGAGCGATGTGCATAGACCAGGTGAGTAGGGATGCAGCTCCGTGGACCGCTCGTCGGGCCTGATAGGTGGTGGTATCACACCCTTCTCAAAGGAACCGTACGTGACACTCTCGCGTCATACGGCTCCGTCCCGGAAGCAGGACCTTCCCTTTCCTTTGACCAACGGGTCCTCAAACCTTTATGATTTCGTGCCGAACCTGGTCTCCATCTTCGAACTTCTCGTTCGATGAGACCCCAGGTCTCGCTGTTTCCGTTTTCTAGGTCACGCCTTAACCTCGTTAGAAAGCGGAGTTGGCTAGCTGCCGGCATATCTTTTACGTCACCGGCCACATAGTCCGCAGCGTCTTTCACTGCATCGCATTTGCCGGGGCTGAATCCCCTTTCTTGAGCGATCGCCTTCGCTCGTTGGCAGAACGCCTTGATGCGTGCGTCTAGTTTGTTGGGGTGACACTCCGCTTCTTTATACTCTTTGGAGGCGAGAAACTCCCCTTCCCTTCTCCTTTCTTACTCTTCCGAGGATGGTTCAGGGGGAGCCGGTTCCGCCTCCGGCTGAGGAGGGAAATTTCAATCGATACGCGGTAGCTTCGACGAGCTGGGACGTGGAAGTGAAAACCCTAAACTTTAAACCCTACCCTTCTTTGCTACTCACTATCTAAGGAGCAAATCCGAAGTCGGTTCTCAAGGCCCAGAAGCTCGGGGATTGAATACCCCTATGTTCCAAGTGACTAGCTTGGCTGGTGATGCGTTCACCCACTTGCACGCTTCCTTGCAAGCACGAAATCCTTAGTTCGCCCGCTACCACACGGGCCGGTGTACTCTTATCGCTAACCCCGAGAGAGGCTATACTCTAACAGCCAACCGACTCATTATTCCTGGCCGCAAGGATTAAGAAATAGCAATGTATCAGGGGCTGAGCGTACCTTCCGCTCAGGAACAAGAAATGGAGCTATTAAGTTAAGGTGCCGCTTTCCTTTTTCTAGCTCTTCTTTGGGTTCCCTATCGATGCGTGTATGCCTTCGTCGAAGAAAGAAGGGGAATCACAAGAAATTTTCATAGACCTAGGCCTAATTCCATCGATGAATCATTCGAGAACGAATTTAGCGAGACTAATCTAATCTTATTCAACCTTAGATGGGAATTAGGGCGAAGCCTGGGGCGGTCTCTGCCTTCTTAAGACGCGTTACACCAACTTGAAGTCTGATTTTAAAATCTCTCTCTACCTTCAGAAAACTTCTCGCGCCCTTCTCGTAGTTTTGACTTGCTCTTAGGCTACCGTTGACCGGCTTCGCGAGACCATTTCGGTCTACACACACATGGCTAAGCGCTATTGGGCGGAGCTTTCTCAATCCAAGCTAACTAATAGAAGAAAAGAGAAGAAAGGAAGATCTTATAAGAGACTCACCCCATCTTTACATAAGCAATTTCTTGAACGGAAAAAATAGATGCTTTCATGGACTACTTTGACTTTAGGGATTTGCTTCATCATTAGCTAAAGAAGAGAGAGAAGGGGGAAGCTTAGTCTAATTGTCCGAAGTGATTCTTTCTTGATTGGATGCCAGCTTTCTCTTAATTCCTATCGTGCACTTACATACAAATCTATAGGTAGTTCATCTCCTTCTAAGAAAAATATCCAAAGTTTTCATTTTTGATCGAATTCCGTCTAGTAAGCCTCGAGATCTTACAGATGCTGTTGAGAATCGTCATTAACCAATCATGTATCGGACGCACCATCCCTTGAAGTAAGTAAAGGGCGCAAAGATGCGGATTTGACCCGCACCCTCTTTCTTTTTCTTTAAATAAAGAAAGTGGTGGCTAGATTCGCGTTCCCTTTCCAGACTATCAAGGATTTCAAAGATCTTTCATACTGTGCCCAATCCCGAAATTGGTTCTATACATATGACCAGCAACGAGAAAAATAAATGCAATAGCTAAATGGCGATGGGCAATATCAGTCAGCCACAGACCCCCAGTTACAGGATCTAATCCTCCACGAAAAGTAAGAAATTCCGCATATTTTGACCAATTCAAGGTGAAAAATGGGGTTGCTCCCTCGGCAAACTGGGATAAAGTTGAGCCAAAAGATCTCGATTCAAGATAAATTCATGAGGAAGTGGTAGCTCTTTAGGATCTACTCCAGCGTTTAGAAATTGGTTAATCGCTAAAGATAGATGTACTTGATGCCCCGCCCAAGAGAGAGACCCAAGTCCTAGTAGCCCTGCCAAATGGTGATTCTGGTAGTGAAAGAAAGCCCATACCTAACTCGCTATGCTTGGCGCGGTCCCGTGCTACGCTATTTGATCGAGATTCGAAATACCCTTCCTCGCCGCCACCTTCCTTCAGAGGTAGCCCGATTGGAATCCGACTAATCCGGATTCGCGTCGCGTAGGGCCCATTTGGGGGAAGCGCTCCTTACCAAGGATTTATCCATTCCCATGGCTCGAAACCGAGACCTCTGGTTAAAGGCGGAGCAGCCTCATCCACTGCACCACATCCTTTGGTGGTTTCCATCTTCAGTTGTCTTCAACTTGTGACTGAAAACAGCAAAGTCTAACCTAAATAAAACTTACCCACATCCCGTGTCACATCCGGTGTGTACATCAAACCAATGAATGCAAGACATGTATGTATATACACACTGTGATATGTATTATAACCCCCAATAGCAAACAAGAAAAATTAGGATTACCAAACGGAATTTTGTTCTTCATCTGCCATGTCACTCTTTGGATTCTGCATTTGTTCTTATCATGTTCTTTGTGACGACCCGAAACCTCGAAATTTTCTTTTTGAGGGAAAAATGGTAATTTGACCGAACCCGTAGGTTCGAGCCGTCATTTACGACTTATCGGGACTGGTCGGATCGATTTCCAAAGGTTCCGGATGAGTTTGTGCGAAACTAGTCACTTAAGTGGTTAAGAAGGGTTCCGACAATCAAAACCGGGCAAACGAGGTCGAAACTGTAATTTGACGACGCATACAGGTTCGTGTCGTCATTTGTGACCCATAGGAACTGGAATCGTGACCAAGGTAGTGGTAGTTGGTTGGCGATGAGTACGAACGACAGGTACCTTCCTTTTTGTGGAAGATCCTTCCATCCTTGGAGACAAGTCTACACTCTTTTCAATCTTAGTAGAAGTTTTAGCCGATGAGGAGAGCTCAGTGGGAGCTAGAGCACCACTCTCAGCTTCTGTCTGATCGAAATCATCGAAAAGCCATAGGTCGGAGTGCGCGTACTAAGACTAAGGCTAGAGCTCACTTCTTCCTTACTAGACCGATTGCCATGAATGAATGAAGAGGCTTGACTTTAGCTACAGGGCCGGGGGAACAAATAGGCGTGGGGAAGAGTCTGCAACAAAATCAATTGAATAGACAGAGAAGTCCGGTAAGCCTATCGATTCAAGCAAGTCCGACTAGTTTAGGCGCCGCCTTCCAGACTTCTAAAAGCGGGTGGTTTTAAGTCCAGAGCCCTATTCTGGTTACAGAGTGCGGGTAGCCGACAAGTAGGTTAGCAAACTGGTGAATCAATAGGCTTTGCTCCTGCCTTCGCTTCCAGGAGGAATCCTATCATCCATGGTGAAGATATCGTATAATAAGAAATTACTTAAGTCATCGGTTCGAATCCTGTCCCCGCCTAATCCATCTGAGGCCCGGCCTCAAGATTTGAGATTCCGTAAGTAACTCAGTGCAAGGACTTGGAAGAAGAAAATGAAATAGGAACAAGCGCGCTGGTTGTTTAGTTCGAAATGGAGATTCCTTTCCCCTATGATTCTAGGAACAATCCTCACCGCCCTTTCAATTCTATCCATAAGCCTCTATCGAAGAAGCCAATTAAACAAAAGAAAGAAAGGGGACGATGACCTTATGCTTGAACAGCCTTCTTCTCAAAAGAAGCGAAGACGACTCGAAGAGGGAGAGGCCGAAGGGGGAAATGGAAATAAGGCGGAAGGAAATGGGGATGCACCTCTTCTTCAAGAAAAGGAGGCTCCTATAACCCTTGAATTTGAAGGAATTCAAGTAAGCTTAGCCCCTGTACAGGATGGGGGGAAGTTCAATTAGAAGAGAATGACCCCCTTTTTGACTTTCCACTTGCTAACGAACTTCTACCTCAGCTAAATGCAAACCTTGACCCGGAGTTGGAGGAAAACGAAGTCTTTCCTAATCTATCTCATAGTATTACTATGAGAATATGGGCTCTTAGTGCACCCTTCAAAACAACATAACAACATTCCTTTGGAAACAAAAAAAAGAATCTATTCGAGGGGGAGATGAGAGATATTTTGTTCCACCACAAAAAATTATTTGATTCTTGTCTTTCAAAAAATTTCCACGATATACCCGAACAATCGTTTATAGGATTTAATGATTCCTAACAACGGATTCATCTCTTTCGCTATCTGCATTTGGTATGGTTATTTGCTTTGGTAATAAAAAGAATAATGAATAGAAAAGAATAATGGTTTGGGTCGTGTATCTACGTCCAATCTACGGTAGAAGAGAAGGTTCCATCGGAACAATTATTTATTTCAGTTCAGGGTTCCTCGTCTCTTTTTTTTTTTTGAAAAAGAATAAAAAAAAGGGGGGGGTGTGGAGAGAAATGACAAGAAGATATTGGAACATAAATTTGGAAGAGATGATGGAGGCAGGAGTTCATTTTGGTCATGGTACTAGG
>NC_134094.1:110710175-110712675 GCF_000715075.1 Nicotiana tabacum
GGTTGACTCTGTTAACTAGTAATTAATTCCCGCCTTTCGCTTTTTGGGGGTGGAAGGAAAAAGAAAACGTAGGGGAGGGATAGAATCACTACACTATCACGGCCAACTATACCAAATCCTTAATTTAAGGATATATTTAATGCTATTTATGAAATTAAATAATAAATAAATAGTAATAAAATTACTTTATCTTGGATCTTGGGCGGATAGCGGGAATCGAACCCGCATCTTCTCCTTGGCAAAGAGAAATTTTACCATTCGACCATATCCGCATTTTTTTGTTCTTGATACACAATATGTACCCACATATATGATATATAACCGGATCTTTTTTGTGCAGTGCCGGGACACATATTCTCTTCGGAACGATTCCAATTATTTTTTTAATTGTATTCTTTTTATTCAAGAAGTTTGACCCCCCTCTAATTTTTTTGTTTTCTTTATTTGATTTGCGTTTTCTTTGGGGACTTAGATTCCAATTTAATGTGTCTCACAACCGAGAAAAATTAGGGGGGTCATTTTGGTTTTGGGTCTGCGACGAATAGGTTCAAGAGATGAGAGAATTAAGGATACCCACCAGAAAGACTAATCCAATCCATAAGGATGTACCAGAAAATACAACATTTTTGTTACTTGACCAGCCATCAGGAGAAGCAAATACAACGGGTACGCTAATCAATAAGATTAATGAAGTAGCAATTAATGCAAAAACAGCCAATTGGAAAGCAAGAGTCATGCTTTTAATCCTCCAAGCTACCAACAAATGAACTATATACCATTTGATCCCTCTATCAGCCAAAAAATATTAATTGTGATAAAATATGTCATCGAGGGATTTTACTTTATCATGAATCCATTGATTCTATATGACTTATTACTACTCCCCCTTTCGCACTTTATTCGTACATGGAGTGGGGGGAAATGGAATTTTATTTTTTATTTCACAAATGGGCATGCTAGATCATATATCTATATACGGATAGATAGATCGACCGGTGGATTCGCACCTGAGATCTTTTTACAGATAGTACAGATAGTGGGGGTATCCACCCCTATGGCCATGTTCTATTCGGAGGAATAAAATAAAAATAGTCTTTCGGAGAGATGGCTGAGCGGTTGATAGCCCCGGTCTTGAAAACCGGTATAGTTTTAACAAAGAACTATCGAGGGTTCGAATCCCTCTCTCTCCTTTTTTGCTAATTGAATAGATTTTTTTCTTTAGTGGTTTTGCCCAACCTGCTATCCGAAAGAAAAGGGAATGGCTCGGCTATCCCACCTAGCCAAGCCAGAAAAATAAATTAGATAAAATGAATTGAAAAAAAAAAGAAAAAAGGAATACAAAAAAGGAATACTTAGGCTGATTCCAAGATGTATGATTGAATCAAAGTGATTTTTACTTCATTCAAGCATTGGATCTCCTGTCTCATCTCAATTAAGAGGGGTCATGGAAAGAACAGGTTCAAAGTCACGATCAATTCCTTTTTCAAATCCTGCTGCAGCTGCACGAGCCCTTCCCGCGTGCCACAAATGACCTACGAAGAAGAAGAATCCTAGAACAAAATGAGAGGTAGCTAACCAACTTCTAGGAGAGACATAATTGACTGCATTGATCTCGGTAGCTACACCACCCACGGAATTTAAAGAACCTAAAGGAGCATGAGTCATATATTCTGCGGAACGCCGTTCCTGCCAAGGTTGTATGTCTTTTTTCAACCTACTCAAGTCTAACCCATTTGGACCCCTTAGAGGCTCTAACCATGGAGCACGCAGATCCCAAAAACGCATAGTTTCTCCTCCAAAAATGACTTCTCCAGTCGGGGAACGCATTAGATATTTACCTAAACCAGTAGGTCCTTGAGCGGATCCCACGTTAGCCCCAAGACGTTGGTCTCTAACTAGAAAAGTAAATGCTTGAGCTTGAGAAGCTTCTGGTCCAGTAGGTCCGTAAAATTCACTAGGATAAGCGGTATTATTGAACCAGACAAAACAACAAGCAATGAAACCAAAGACGGATAAAGCCCCTAAACTATAAGATAAGTGCACAGGAGAACGTTCGTTTGCTGATATTATTACCAGTATTCGATACTGGGTCATTCATAGCATTACTATACCTTCCCTATTCATTGCGGGTTGGTTATTTGTCAGCACCGGTTTAGCTTACGATGTGTTTGGAAGCCCTCGGCCAAACGAGTATTTTACAGAGAGCCGACAAGGAATTCCATTAATAACTGGCCGTTTTGATCCTTTGGAACAACTCGATGAATTTAGTAGATCGTTTTAGGAGGCCCTAATGACTATAGATCGAACCTATCCAATTTTTACAGTACGATGGTTGGCTGTTCACGGCCTAGCTGTACCTACCGTCTTTTTTTGGGATCAATATCAGCAATGCAGTTCATCCAACGATAAACTTAATCCGAATTATAGAGCTACGACACAATCAAACCCGAACGAACAAAATGTTGAATTGAATCGTACCAGTCTCTACTGGGGGTTATTA
>NC_134094.1:118267675-118294679 GCF_000715075.1 Nicotiana tabacum
TACCTCGTCTTGCTCCAGTTTAATCTACTATAAGGCCTTTTCCACGATTACCCAACTCCGTCTGGCTCGAATCTAGCCAAAATAATTCGATACAATCACTAAATATTATAGGAATCAATTCTATAAGAAAATACTATATTTTAAAGAAAAGATCCTGAAATTAATTAAAAATTCGCCCGCGGGGCATTCATTTCGGAATCCGGTGAATGTTATGAAATCCGACAACTCATTCGATTACGAGTTCAACCATACCAGTTTCACTCAAATTCGACTCCGAATCGATACCGAAATCTCAAAAATTCGTTTCTATGAGATTTTTAAAATTTTCCAAATTTCAATCTCAAAACACTAATTAAATGGTGAAAACAATGATATATTTGTGTATATAGACCAAATCCGAGTTGGAATCACTTACCCCAAATGTCTTTCCTTGAAAATCTGTCAAAAGTCGCCTCTGTTCAAGCTCAAGTTTGTCAAAAATGGCAAATGGGTCGAATGCCTCTGTTTTTTTTATAACTTACAGATCTGTCCAGTTCGATCTTGGGAGCTCGATCTCGGGAGCTCGATCTTGGGAGCTCGATCTCGGAAGCTCGATCTCGGGAGCTCGATCTTGTGTGCTCGATTTTGGGTGCTCGATTTTGGGCCTCGATTTTGGGCTCGATCTTGGGCTTGATCACAGCCCAGAATTTACAGCAGAAGAGAAAAATTGCAGCAGCTGTTTAAGTCCAATTTTTGATCCGTTAACCATCTGAAACTCACCCGAGGTCCTCGAGACTTCAACCAAATATACCAAAAATTCTTAAAATATCATACGAACTAAGTCGAACCTATTAATCACATCAAACAACGCTAAAACCACGAATCATACCCCAATTCAAGCTTAATGAATTTAAGGATTTTCAACTTCTACATTCGATGTCGGAACCTATCAAATCAAGTCCGATTGACCTCAAAGTTTGCACACAAGTCATATTTAATATAACGGAGCAGTGAAAATTTTTAGAACTGGATTCCGACCCCGATATCAAAAAGCCAACTCCCCGGTGAAACTTCCAAACTTTAAATTCCTATTTTAGCCATTTCAAGCCTAATTTCACTACGGACTTCCAAATAAAATTTCGATCACGCTCCTAAGTCAAAAATTAACATACGGAGCTGTTGGAATCATCAAAATTCTATTCCGGGGTCGTTTGCATATAATTCGACATCTGGTCACTATTTGAACTTAAACTTTTTATTTTTCATCAAAATTTCATATCTCGGGCTAGGGACCTCGAAATTTGATTCCGGGCATACGCCCGAGTCCCAAATCATGGTACGAACCTACCGAAACTGTCAAAATACTGATCCGAGTCCATTTGCTCAAAGTGTTGACCAAAGTCAACTCAATTTAGTTTTAAAGCTCTAATTCACATTTTAATCTATTTTTCACATAAAAACTTTCTAGAAATATATTTTTTTTACGGATTACGCACGCAAGTCGATGAATGATAGATAGTACTTTTTGAGGTCTTATAACACATAATTAATTATTAAATTTAAATATGATATTTTGGGTCATCACATTCTCCACCTCCTAAACAAACGTTCGTCCTCGAACGGGTTTAGAATTATACCTAAAGTGCTGAATAAGTGTGGATATCTGTTCCGCATGTTTTCCTCGACCTCCCAAGTCGCTTCCTCAACTGGTTGGCCCCTCCACTGGACTTTTACTGCAGAAATCCTCTTGGACCTCAACTGGAGAACCTGTTTATCAACAATGGCAATTGGCTCCTCTTCATAACCCAAGCTATTATCTAGTTGAACTGTGCTGAAGTCTAACACATGTGATAGGTCGGCATGATACTTTCGGAGCATAGATAAGTGGAAAACCGGATGAACTCCCGATAGGCTGGGAGGCAATGCAAGCTCATAAGCAACCTTCCCAACTCGTTTCAACACCTCAAATGGGCCTATAAACCTTGGGCCCAACTTGCCCTTCTTCCCGAATCTCATAATTTCCTTCATCGGCGAAACCTTCAAGAGAACTTTTTCACCTACCATAAATGATATATCACGCGCTTTCTGATCCGCGTAACTCTTTTGTCTGGACTATGCTGTACGAAGTCGCTCCTGAATCAACTTTACCTTTTCCAAGGCATCCCTTACCAAATCAGTACCATATAACTTAGCCTCACCTGGCTCAAACCATCCGATAGGTGAACGACATCACCGACCATATAAAGCCTCAAATGGAGCCATCTCGATGCTGGATAGGTAACTGTTATTATAAGCAAACTCAGCCAAAGGCAGGAAACGATCCCACTGACCTCCAAAGTCGATCACACATGCCCTGAGCATATCCTCCAAAATCTGAATTGTCTGCTCTGACTGCCCGTCGGTCTGCGGATGAAAGGCTGTGTTGAGCTCTACACGAGTCCCCAACTCACTCTGCACTGCTCTCCAGAAATGTGAAGTAAACTGAAGGCCTCTATTTGATATAATGGAAATTGGCACACCGTGAAACCGAACTATCTCCTGAATATAAATCTGGGCCAACCTCTCTGAAGTATACGTAGTTACAACAGGAATAAAATGTTCCGACTTGGTCAACCTGTCAACAATCACCTAAACTGCATCAAACTTCCTCAAGGTCCGCGTCAACCCAACTACAAAGTCCATAGTAATTCGTTCCCATTTCCACTCTGGTATAGTCATCTGCTGAAGTAGGCCACCTGGCCTCTAGTGCTCATATTTCACTTGCTGGCAATTTAGACACCTAGATACATACTCAACTATGTCCTTTTTCATTCATCGCCACCAATAATGCTGCCTCAAGTCACGATACATCTTAGTAGCACCTGGATGAATAGAATACTGAGAACTGTGTGCCTCCTCCAAGATCTTTTTCCTCAGTCCACCCACATTAGGAACACATAGACGATCCTGGAGTCGCAGAATACCATCCGCTCTAATAGTAACTTCCTTGGCACCACCTCGTAGTACCATTTCACGAAGAGCCATCAAGTATGGGTCATCATACTGGCGAGCCTTGATCTGTTCAAATAGTGAAGATTGGGCCACTACACATGCAAGAACTCGGCTGGGCTCTGAAATATCCATCCTCACAAGTTTGTTAGCCAAGGACTGAATATCCGAGGCTAATGACCTTTCCTCTGCTGAAATGAAAGCCAAACTACCCATACTCTCCGCCTTCCTGCTCAAGGCATCTGCAACCACATTTGCTTTGCCCGGATGATACAAGATAGTAATATTATAATCTTTTAGTAACTCCAGCCATCTGCGCTGCCTCAAATTTAGATCCCTCAAACAAATGCTGCAAACTGCGATGATCAGTGTAAACTTCACAAGACACCCCATAAAGATAATCCCTTCAAATCTTTCGAGCATGAACAATCGCAGCTAACTCCAAATCATGTACTGGATAATTCTTCTCGTAGGGCTTCAGCTGACGTGAAGCATATGCAATAACTCGCCTTTCCTACATCAATACACAACCCAAATCAACGCGTGACGCGTCGCAATACACGGTATATATTCCCGAACCAGATGGTAACACTAACACGGGTGCTGTAGTCAGTGCTGTCTTGAGCTTCTGAAAGCTTGATTCACAATCATCGGACCATCGGAACTGAACACCCTTCTGGGTTAACTTGGTCAAAGGTGTTGCAATAGATGAAAAACCTTCCACGAATTGACGATAATAACCTGCTAAACCCAGAAAACTCCTGATCTCAGTCGCCGAAGTGGGATGATGCCAATTCTGAACTGCCTCAATCTTTTTGGGATCAACTTTAATACCTTCGCCCAATACAATATGTCGCAAAAATGCTACAGACTCTAGCCAAAACTCACATTTAGAGAACTTAGCATATAGCTTTTGTTCCCGCAATGTCTGAAGCACTACTCTCATATGCTGCTCATGTTCCTCCTTACTGCGCGAATGGATTAATATGTCATCAATGAAGACAATGACAAACGAATCAATATATGGCATGAATACCCTGTTCATCAGATCCATAAACGTTGCCGGGGCATTAGTTAAACCGAAGGACATTACCAGAAACTCATAATGGCCATATCTAGTCCGAAAAGTAGTCTACGAAACATCTGAATCCCAAATCTTCAACTGATGGTACCCCGACCTCAAGTCGATCTTAGAGAATACCCTAGCACCCTGCAACTGGTCAAATAGATCATCAATACGCGGCAACAGGTACTTGTTCTTAATAGTGACTTTTTTCAATTGGCGATAATCAATACACATCTGCATTGTTCCATCATTCTTTTTCACAAATAATACTGGTGCACCCCAAGGCGATACACTCGGTCTGATGAACCCTTTGGCTAGTAACTCTTCAAGTTGTTCTTTCAATTCTTTCAATTCTTTCGGAGCCATACGATACGGTGGGATAGATATAGGATGGGTATCTAAAGCCAAGTCAATACAGAAATCAATATCACGATCAGGTGGCATACCTGGAAGATCTGACGGAAATACATCAGGGAACTCCCGAACTACAGGCACTGAATCAATAGCCGGAGTCTCTGCAGTAGTATCCCGAATATAGGCTAGACAAGCCAAACAACCCTTCTCAACCATGTGTTGAGCCTTTATAAAAGAAATAACTCGATTAAATGAACTAACAGACAAACTATTCCACTCCAGCTTAGGCAATGCTAGAATAGCCAAGGTAACAGTCTTGGCATGACAATCTAGAATAGCATGATATGGAGATAACCAGTCCATACCCAGAATAATTTCAAAATCGATCATCCCAAGCAATATGAGATCTGCTCTAGTTTCATAACCACAGAATGTAATAATACAAGACCGGTAGATCCGGTTCACAACAACAGAATCGCCCATAGGAGTGGACACATAAACAGGAGTACTCAAGGACTCACGAGAAACACCCAGGAATGGAGCAAATAGAGATGACACATATGAATACGTAGATCCTGGATCACATAATACTGAGGCATCTTTGCCACAAATAGAAATAATACTTGTAATCACTGCATCTGAGGCCTCTACATCTGGTCTAGCCGGAAAAGCATAGAACCGAGATGGAGCGCCAACTGTCTGGCCTCCGCCTGGCTGACCTCCACCTCTAGGACGACCCTACCCACCTGTCCTCCACCTCTGGGTGGTCGGACTACAGGTGGAGCAACTGGTTCGGTAAGCATAGGTTGCTGACCCTGCTGTACTGGTCTACCCCGAAGCCTGGGGCAAAACCTCCGCATGTGACTGGGATCCCCGCACTCGTAACAACTCTTGGGTGCGATAGGTTGTTGACTAAGTGTCTGGCCCTGGGGACCTGAATACCCACGGAAAGAACCCTGAATAGCAGGTGGGCGATAAGAACTATCTGGTATAGCACTGAAATAAACTCCAAATACTGTCTGAAATGAAATAAACAGAATATAAATATAAGAAGAGACACTGGTAGCTGCAGAACGGCTCAGAAAGGCAGCTCACCACTATGCCTCGGGATGACGTGGGTATGTGATGATAGGTCCTCCACTAGTACCTGTCTCAGATCCTGCACAAAAAGTGCAGCAAGTGTAGTATGAGTACGTAAACAACGTGTACCCAGTAAGTATCAAGCCTAATCTCGAAGTGGTAGAGACGAGATGGCCGACTTTGACACTCACTATGGGTCAATAATAATAACTGAAATAAAACTAGGATATTTAAATCAGCATGATTTACAGAATTTACAATAATTTATTTAATCAGCGAAAATAATCAAATTCCTTCAAATGTAACAATTCTCAATATATTAATTAAATTCCTTCAATTCAAATAATTTCTAATTTATCAATTAAATCTCATTTATAGGAGTATCAATTAATTCCTTAACAGGCAAAAATAATAATTCATTAAATTTCAAGTATTTTTTAATTTATTAATAAGCTTCACAAGCTGAAATAAATTATTAAAGTATGGTGTAATTATTATTATTAAGCACGATTTCTGCCAAGGTCGTTCGGCCCGATCTAGAATATTGTGTACACTGCCGAGGGACGTGCGGCACGATCCATAGATACCCGTATCCTGCCGAGGCGTTCGGCTTGCTCCACAAAAAAAGGAGGACATTTTCTTATGTACCTCCGGAAGAAGAGTATATTTATTATAATATAAATTCGGTAGAATGAACAGTTTCTTTTAACAATGAATTAATTTAAACAGAAAATCAAGTATATGAGATTTTCATCCTTTAATATTTTTAACTAACAATTCACAATATATATATATATATATATATATATATATATATATATATATATCAAATAATATTAATTAAACAAAGAATACAATTTACACAAGTAATTCATGTTTTGAATCCTAAAATACCCGGACTTTAGCATTAACAGTAACTACGCACGGACTCTCGTCACCTCGTGCATACGTAGTCCCCACAATTAGCAATAATTAATTAATTTTAATCACTTATGAGGTAATTTCCCCCTCACAAGATTAGACAAGAGACTTACCTCGTCTTGCTCCAATTTAATCTACTATAAGGCCTTTTCCATGATTATCCAACTCTGTCTGGCTCGAATCTAGCCAAAATAATTCTATACAATCACTAAATATTATAGGAATCAATTCTATAAGAAAATACTATATTTTTAAGAAAAGATCCCGAAATTAATTAAAAATTCGCCCGTGGGGCCCTCATCTCGGAATTCGGTGAATGATATGAAATCCGATAACCCATTCAATTACGAGTCCAATCATACCAGTTTCACTCAAATCCGACTCCGAATCGATACCGAAATCTCAAAAATTCGTTTCTATGAGATTTCTAAAATTTTTCAAATTTCAATCTCAAAACACTATTTAAAATGGTGAAAACAATGATATATTTGTGTATATAGACCAAATCCGAGTTGGAATCACTTACCCCAAATGTCTTTCCTAGAAAATCTGTCAAAAGTCGCCTTTGTTCAAGCTCAAGTTTGTCAAAAAAGGGCAAATGGGTCGAATGCCTTTGTTTTTTTATAACTTACAGATCTGTCCAGTTCGATCTTGGGAGCTCGATCTTGTGAGCTTGATTTTGGAAGCTCGATTTTGGGCCTCGATTTTGGGCTCGATCTTGGGCTCGATCACAGCCCAGAATTTACAGCAGAAGAGAAAAATTACAGCAACTGTTTAAGTCCAATTTTTGATCCGTTAACCATCTGAAACTCACCCGAGGTCCTCGGGACTTCAACCAAATATACCAACAATTCTTAAAACATCATACGAACTTAGTCGAACCTATAAATCACATCAAACAACGCTAAAACTACGAATCATACCCCAATTCAAGCTTAATGAATCTAAGAATTTTCAACTTCTACATTCGATGCCGGAACCTATCAAATCAAGTCCGATTGACATCAAATTTTGCACACAAGTCATAATTGACATAATGAAGCTGTGAAAATTTTTAGAACTGAATTCCGACCCCGATATCAAAAAGTCAACTCCCCGGTCAAACTTCCAAACTTTAAATTCCTATTTTAGCCATTTTAAACCTAATTTCACTACGGACTTCCAAATAAAATTCCGATCATGCTCCTAAGTCAAAAATCAACATATGAAACTGTTGGAATTATTAAAATTCTATTCCGGGGTCGTTTGCACATAATTCGACATCCGGTCACTATTTGAACTTAAACTTTTAATTTTTCATCAAAATTCCATATCTCGGGCTAGGGACCTCGGAATTTGATTCCGGACATACGCCTGAGTCCTAAATCACGATACGGACCTACCGGAACTATGAAAATACTGATCCGAGTCCGTTTGCTCAAAATATTGACCAAAGTCAACTCAATTGAGTTTTAAAGCTCTAATTCACATTTTAATCCATTTTTCACATAAAAACTTTCTAGAAATATTTTTTTTACGGATTGCGCACGTAAGTCGAGAAATAATAAATAGTACTTTTTGATGTCTTAGAACACATAATTAATTATTAAATTTAAAGATGACATTTTGGGTCATCACAATAAAAGTCATCGTGTGAAACCTCATTTCATAATCATAAAAAATACTGGTCTCAACCCACTTCCATATTTCTACGGCACCTCGTGCCCATATTTCTATCACAACTGTACGGACAACTCATGTGCCAATAATATCAATGTATATAAGATCCACATGATCAATTTATTTTCACTAAAGTGAGTTTACAATTTTTAAATCAAGTAAGAAACCAACAAAGAAATAAATTTATTTTAGAAATCATTTGGCTGAAAAAAATAACATTGTACCTAAATTAAAGCATCAGATAAACTACTGATTTTGATGTAAAACTATTTAATGTAAAATATAATAATAATTTCTTTTATTTAAATCAACCCAATCATCGAAAATTAGTAAGAAATACCAGAAATATACTTCTTCAGAGTCTCGTGCTAAAAAGCCAAAGCAAACACAATACAACTAGGAGCACAAAACACATAATAATAGTGTCAACTAGTACATCACGGAAGAAGACAGGAATTTACATATTAGATGAAACAAAATCACCCAAGACAAGAACATAAATAAAGAAATATCAACAGGGCACTCCTGAGGTACTGCCTCATAGTCCCAAATCATAAATAAATTCACAATATCTCATTTCCTTATATCATCGCGGGATCCTTCACATTTAATTGTAAAGAAATTATTTTTTCCAAAATAGCATCCCGCGTTTTAGCCACCCTTATCACACCGCATGACTTCTAGTAGTTCCCCTACTAGCCATGCGTTTCAAGCCACCCTTATCTCACCGCATGCATTTCAACACCTTGACCTTATATCACTGTATGACTTCTAGTAGTTCCCATACTAGCCACGCATTTCAAGCCACCCTTATCTCACCGCATGCGTATCAATATCATAATATTTCATAAATCGCACCTCAAGTTCTCAAATATCACAACATAATACAACTTGCACCTCAAGTGCCCAAATATTACAACATATCACAAATTGCACATCAAGTACTCAAATATTACAACATATCACAAATTGCACATCAAGTGATCAAATCTTATAACATATCACAAATTGCACATCAAGTGCTCAAATATTACAACATATCACAAATTGCACATCAAGTGCTCAAATATTATAACTTTTCACAGAAATCAACAATACATTATTTTTTCACAATAAGGAGCCCACGGCTCGATTATAATGTGTACAACATCTTAACAAAATGTTCGGGAGTGAACAACTCAACCGAATAATATTTTACAATTTGGCACTTTGCCTCAATATGATTCACGACCTTTTTAATTCAATACCAAATTTTCAACAACGTGAATTGAAAAGTAATTCATCAAGGAACAACACCTCTTTTAAATCACAACTTCAAGAAATAAATAGATTTATTCATCTTATTAACTAAATTTTTCATTTAAATTATCTATAGGTAAAATCAATAATGAAAGTATTTTTCATAAAAATGGCAACTCAAACAAACACAAATTTCACGTAAAAGTCAAGTGACAATCACACCAAATTATCATATAAGAACAACTTCGGCAAACAAGGAATGAGGCATGACAAATAAGATATTTAATAAATTACAACAAATTTTCAATTTAATACTTAAGGGTGTCTACGAATTTCAACCGATATAATATGCACATATAAACCAAGTACGTACTCGTCACCTCGCGTACATGGTTTTTAATTACACGATTTTCATATAAGACTCAATGCCTAAGGGTTAATTTCCCCTACTTAAGGTTAAGTAAGATACTTATCTTTTTGAAGTTATGCCGATATTCCAAAATAGACGTCTTGCTTGAATAAATCCTCCGGACACCACAAATCTATTCAAATTAATTCAATTTAGTCAATACTAATTATAGAAATTAATTCCATATGAAAATACTAATTTTTCAACAAAATCCGAAATTTAACTCAAAAATCATCCGTGGGGCCCATGTCTCGAAATTCGATGAAACTCACAAAATTTGACAACCCATTCAATTACGAGTTCACCCATACAAATTTTATCAAATTCCGATAACAACTCCACCTCCAAATCTCAAATTTTCATTTTTGGAAGATTTTGCAAAAATCTTGATTTTTCTTCCATAAATTCATGGATTAATGATGTAAATGAGTCTGAAATCATGAAATATAATCAATATAGGATAATGAACACTTACCCCAATATTTTCCCGTGAAAATCGCCCAATAATCACCCAAGAACTGTGCTCCAAAAATCCAAGACGAAATAAAGGAAATGACAATTTTTTGTCCTTAAGTTTCTGGTCATCTGTCACTAAAAGTCCATTTCCATCACTAAAAGTCCACACCAGAACTTGCTTGCACTAGCCTTCTTTCAATCGATCATAACTTTCTGTACATATGTCCAAATGATGAATAGTTTAAGTTTCTGAAAACTAGAATCAAAATGCTACAACTTTTATGTTTTGATAATTTTCCGATTCCTTAAGAATTGTGAGATATAAGCTTCCAAAGTCGGCTCCACGCATCAGAAATTTCTAGCTAAACTGCCCTACCAGCCTTCATTCAATCCATCATAACTTTCTGTACAAATATCCAAATTATGAGTGATTTAACATTCTGGAAACTAGAATTAAAATACTACAACTTTCATGTTTAGATAATTTCTGATTCCTTATGAATTGTGAGATATAAGCTTCCAAATCGGCTCCACGCATCAGATATTTCTGGCGAAACTGCCATACCAGCCTTCATTCAATCTATCATAATTTTCTGTACAAATGTCCAAATGATGAGTGGTTTAACATTCTGGAAACTAGAATCAAAATAATACAACTTTCATGTTTTGATAATTTTCTGATTCTTTATACATTTCGAGATATAAGCTTCCAAAATCGGCTCTGTGATTGTACCAGTTGCTGTCCAAAAACAGCTTCTGCAGCAGAAAAATTCCAGCAGCTCCTTTTTGTCCGAATCCATTCTGTTAACCTTCCGAAATCCACCCGAGGCCCTCGGGACCTTAACCAATTATACCAACATGTCCCAAAATACAATACGAACTTAGTCGAGACTTTAAACCACATCAAACAACATCAAAACGATGAATCGCACCTCAAATCAAAATTTATGAACTTTGAACTTTCAAATTCTATATCTTGTGCCGAAACACATCAAATCCATTCGGAATGACTTCAAATTTTTCACACATGTCATAAATGACATAACAGACCTATTCCAATTTCTAGAATCGGATTCCGACCTGGATATCAAAAAGTCAGCCCCCCGGTCAAACTTCCCAAAAAATCAACTTTTGGCATTTCAAGCCTAATTTCACTACGGACCTCCAAATAATTTTCCGGGCATGCTCCTAAATCCAAAATCACCATACGGAGCTATTGACATCATCAAAATTCCATTACGGAGTCGTTTCTCAAAAGTCAACTCTTCGGTCAACTCTTTTCATTTAGGCTTCGAATTAAGGATTGTTTATTTTAATAATTCAAATCTTCCGAAAAATTAAACTCGACCACACCCGCGGGTCATAATTCTTATTGCGAAGTTGCTCGATACCTAAGTCGCTGAACGAGGCATTAATTCTTAAAACAACAAGTCGAATCGTTACATTCTCCGTCTCTTAAACAAACGTTCGTCCTCGAACGTTCTAAGAATTATTCTGAGGTTACCAAATTGATGATTTTACTTTTACACATATACTCACGGTTGATTCCACGCTACTGCATTTGAGATAAGCCCGACAACACCATCTCATTTGAGATTATTTCTTTTATCTATATTTGTAAACTTTAAGACTAATTTCTTACACTCTAAACCTTTTCAAAAGGCTTGATTTTCACAACGCACGGTTTTAGTCTCAACCGGCTATAGCAACTCGTGCCTACGCACACATCAACTTTCTTGATAGTATTGAAGTACTTCAAAATTTCTCTAGGGTGTTATATTCTTCCCTGCTTAGGATCATTTGCCCTCAAACACATAACATAATTTAACTCTTTTGTCGTACATATCAATCTCCCAATTTTTTTTTTCTTCTAACTCCCAAATTTTTCTGAAATTTCGGCAGAGTCACCCCTGTAATTAGGCCTATCCACCTGCCAAAGTAACACCAAAATAACTCCTAACAACACATCCACAACCCAACAAAATACCACAATGTATATATCAATAACACTAATCTCAGCGTTACAAGCGCTACATTATCATAATGATATCAGGATATGAAGCACATCATATATATGCTCATCACCACATCTCTGGTCTTAAAAGCTGTTCATAATTAATTCTAGCATCAGTAATTAATCTCATATTAACCACCACCTCATTTTGAATATTTTTTTTCTCAACACTGACAACAAAATATGAGGCATGAAGACCTCATGATTACTTACTCGGATTAATGAGTCACATTTAACGCCACCTAGGCACTCATCTCATAAGTTAAAACTCAATGTTTACAGGACGAAAATGGCTGAATATGCACAGAAAATATACAAGAATTATCAAATAAGCCTAACATGCATGACTCTCTATTAATACTATTGTACAATTAAATTTCACAAAGGGAGAATTTAAACTCATAAATATTTCATCATAAGGACCTCGTCCTTATATAACTTCCACCGCGGCTTGTATCCCGATTTAAATATTTCACATCATATAAAAATGCAATGATCTCGTCCTCAACTCTAAATCACAAATATTGTACACATTGTGCCAACTGGTTTTTTTTTCTTTATTCTCATAAATTCCGATAAAAATAAAATTTCGCATCACATAATGAACCCCATACCGGTAGGGCATAAAATTCATAAATTTTAACCAAACTATCCCGGATTTATATCAAAACTCACTGTAGTGAGTAACAGAAAGTCACTTTTGGACTCTTAGCCCTCAATAGTGTACAAAACAAAATGTTAGACACGGGTTAACACCATTAAAATCTCCTAACGGGGATAAACACGAGAGTGGAGTACAAATTCACTAATCTACTATATAAGGAGCATGAAAGGAGTTCTCACCTCGATAATTGGAATCGAATCAAAATAAGAATAGTTTTATTGTAAATTGATTCATACCTATAACGACACTATCTGGTGTATCGGCCTCGGCCATATCATAGCAATTATATCAACGGGTCGGGCCTCCACCTCTTAGGCGCCCTCTACCCACCTGTCCTCCACCCCTAACTAGCTGTGCACATGGAGTATTAACTGGAATAAAGCTTGTAGCTTGAGTGCTCTGATGAAATCCACCCCTCCCAAGTGTGGGACAATTTCTCTTGATGTGTCTAGTATCACCACACTAATAACAACCCCTCTGCGGGTTCGGCTGCTCATACTGAGTCTGTGCCGGATAACTGGAATAACCATTATAGGAACCACGTGCCGATGGTGCATTAAAAGAACTTACTAGAACACCCCGAGTATTCTGAAATTGTTTTCATGACCCCGTTGAGACTGAAATGTAGAATTATTAAGGACGTAGGAATACCACAAGTCCCAGCATCATCCCATATGAATCTCAACTCTTAATCATATATAAGTTTCGGAGAACCTTTCAATACCACATATATACATCTCAGGCCAAAACTCATATAACACATGACCCCGCAATCTGATCGTTGATAGTGGAATCCCTTCACTTGGCATGAAGCCATAGGACACAGTCCGATGATCCCCAATACTAACCTTCACCACTCGTACGACACCAGTCATAAGACACCTTAAGCCATTTATTTGGCGCATGTCATCCTCGATCTAGACGATACATGGTAACAAAGGTTGAGCAACCCTGGCTCCCTTATAACCCCTATGTAGTATCACGAATCGTTGGCGCATAGTTGATACCGAGTGCGCAATTTCATATACGAGTGGATGCAAAAGAACATAAGATATATGTTTCAAGCTAAATAAATGTTGCACGATAAGGAATGAAAGAAGTGGAAATTTTCCTACTAGCTCTGTAGCCTCTCGAAGATAAGTACAAATGTCTCCGTACCGATCCGCAAAACTCTACTAAACTTGTTCGTGACTCGTAGAACCTATGAACCTAGAGCTTTGATACCAACTTGTCACGACCCAAAATCCCACCACAGGCGTCGTGATGACACCTAGTCTCTAAGACTAGGTAAGTCGATTTCCATTACATTTCGAAGCCTTTTTTTTTTTAACGAAACTGAATTAAATAGATAATCAAAACCAACAGCAGAACAAACATGAATATAGCAACCTCCCAAGACTAGTAGAACTGAGTCACAAACTTTAACTGAATACATGAAATGATCTCAAGGATTGAATACTCAATACTGTTTGATTAATAATTAACAGTACAATAAAATAAAAAGATTTCAAGGGACTTCGACGACAAAGCAGTTCTACCTTGAATCCTTGCAATCACACTTTAACTCTGTCCGAGTCCGATAGCTTCAATACCTGGCTCTGCACAAAAAATATGCAGAAGTGTAGTATGAGTACACCACGGTCGGTACCCAGTAAGTATCAAGACTAACCCCGGTAGAGTAGTGACGAGGTACAATCAAGACACTCACTAATCAATTAACTTGTGCAATGTAGTAGTATATAATAATAATAATAATAATAATAATAATAATAATAATAATAATAATAATAATAATAATAATAATAATAATAATAATAATAATAATAATAATAATAATAATAATAATAGAAACAAATGGCAATGATGACAACAAGAATAAATAAATGATGTAAACCACAAGGCAACAAGAACACCATAAATATTGCTCAAACGAATAAGGAACACAAATACAACCAATCAATCAAGTCCCTCAAATATACGTCTTTCCAATGTAAGTACTTCAAGTATAAATCTTTCAAATATAAGTTTTTCAATATAAATCCTTAGAATATGACCTTGTCAAATAAATATATATTTTAAATATACTCCCTTCAAATAAATTTCTTTCACCTATAATTCTTTCAAATAATATTTTTGGAATATAATTCCTTCAAATAAAAGTCATCGTGTGATACTTCATTTCATAATCATAAAGAATACGGGTCCCAACCCATTTCTATATTTTCACGGCACCTCGTGCCCATATTTCTATCACAACTGCACGGATAACTCACGTGCCAATAATATCAATGTATATAAGATCCACATGATCAATTTATTTCCACTAAAGTGAGTTTATAATTTTTAAATCAAGTAAGAAATCAACAAAGAAATGAATTTATTTTAGAAATTATTTGGGTGAAGAAAATAACATTGTACCTAAATTAAAGCATCAGATAAACTACTGATTTGGATGTAAAACTATTTAATATAAAATATAATAATAATTTCTTTTATTTAAATTAACTCAATCATCGAAAATTAGTAAGAAAAACCAGAAATATACTTCTTCAGAGTCTCGTGCTAAAAAGCCAAAGCCAACACAATACAACTAGGAGCACAAAACACATAATAATAAAGACAACTAGTACATCACGGAAGAAGACAAGAATTTACATATTAGATGAAACAAAATCACCCAAAACAAGAACATAAATAAAGAAATATCATCAGGTCACTCCCGAGGTACCGCCTCGTAGTCCCAAATCATAAATAAATTCACAATATCTCATTTCCTTATATCATCGCGGGATCCTTCACATTTAATTGTAAAGAAATTATTTTTCCCGAAATAGCATCCCGCATTTTAGCCACCCTTATCACACCGCATGACTTCTAGTAGTTTCCCTACTAGCCACGCGTTTCAAGCCACTCTTATCTCACCGCATGCGTTTCAACACCCTGACCTTATATCACCGCATGACTTCTAGTAGTTTCCCTACTCGCCACGCATTTCAAGCAACCCTTATCTCACCGCATACGTATCAATATCACAATATTTCATAAATCGCACCTCAAGTTCCCAAATATCACAGCATAATACAACTTGCACCTCAAGTGCCCAAATATTATAACATATCACAAATTGCACATCAAGTACTCAAATATTACAACATATCACAAATTGCACATCAAGTGCTCAAATATTATAACATATCACAAATTGCACATCAAGTGCTCAAATATTATAACTTTCCACAGAAATCAACAATACATATTTTTTTCACAATAAGGAGCCCACGAATCGATCATAATGTGTACAACATCTTAACAAAATGTTCGGGAGTGAACAACTCAACCGAATAATATTTCACAATTTGGCACTTTGCCTCAATATGATTCACGACCTTTTTAATTCAATACCAAATTTTCAACAACGTGAATTAAAAAGTGATTCATCAAGGAACAACACCTCTTTTAAATCACAACTTCAAGAAATAAATAGATTTATTCATCTTATTAACTAAATTTTTCATTTAAATTATCTATAGGTAAAATCAATAATGAAAGTGTTTTCCATAAAAATGGCAACTCAAACAAACACAGAGTTCACGTAAAAGTCAAGTGACAATAACACGAAATTATCATATAAAAACAACCTCGACAAACAAGGAATGAGGCATGACAAATAAGGTATTTAATAAGTTACAACAATTTTCCAATTTAATACTTAAGGGCGTCTACGAATTTCAACCGATATAATATGCACATATAAATCAAGTACGTACCCGTCACCTCGCGTACATGGTTTTCAATTACACAATTTTCACAT
Organism: Nicotiana tabacum; assembly: GCF_000715075.1. Lineage (NCBI taxonomy): Eukaryota > Viridiplantae > Streptophyta > Magnoliopsida > Solanales > Solanaceae > Nicotiana > Nicotiana tabacum. The sequence continues at coordinate 118,284,316 of NC_134094.1, forward strand.
AAGACTCAATGCCTAAGGGTAATTTCATCCACTCAAGGTTAGACAAGATACTTATCTTTTTGAAGTTATGCCGATATTCCAAAATAGTCGTCTAGCTTGAATGAATCCTACGGACAGCTCAAATCTATTCAAATTAATTCAATTTAGTCAATACTAATTATAGGAATTAATTTCATATGAAAATACTAATTTTCCAACAAAATTCGAAATTTAACTCAAAAATCGTCTGTGGGGCCCATGTCTCGGAATCCAACGAAACTCACAAAATCCGATAACCCATTCAATTACAAGTCTACCCATACCAATTTTATCAAATTTCGATAAAAACTCCACCTCCAAATCTCAAATTTTCGTTTTTGGAAGATTTTGCAAAAATCTTGATTTTTCTTCCATAAATTCACGGATTCATGATGTAAATGAGTATAAAATCATGAAATATAATCAATATAAGATAAGGAACACTTACCCCAATATTTTCCCGTAAAAATCGCCCAAAAATCGCCCAAGAACCGTGCTCCAAAAATCCAAAACGAAATGAAGGAAATGACAATTTTTGGTCCTTAAGTTTATGCACATCTGTCACTAAAAGTCCACACCAGAACTTGCTTGCACCAGCCTTCTTTCAATCAATCATAACTTTCTGTATAAATGTTCAAATGATGAATGGTTTAACTTTCTGAAAAATAGAATCAAAATACTACAACTTTTATGTTTTGATAATTTTCTTATTCCTTATGAATTGCGAGATATAAGCTTCCAAAGTCATATTCATGCATCAGAAATTTCTTGCGAAACTGTGCTACTAACCTTCATTCAATCCATCATAACTTTCTGTACAAATATCCAAATAATGAGTGATTTAACATTTTGAAAACTAGAATCAAAATACTACAACTTTCATGTTTAGATAATTTTCTGATTCCTTATGAATTGCGAGATATAAGATTCCAAATCGGCTCCACGCATCAGAAATATCTGGCGAAACTGCCCTACCAGTCTTCATTCAATATATCATAACTTTTGGTACAAATATCCAAATGATAAGTGGTTTAACATTCAGCAAACTAAAATCAAAATAATACAACTTTTATGTTTTGATAATTTTCTGATTCCTTATACATTTCGAGATATAAGCTTTCAAAATCGGCTCTGCGATTGTTCCAGTTGCTGTCCAAAAACAGCTTCTGCAGCAGAAACATTCCAGCAGCTCCTTTTTGTCCGAATCCATTCCGTTAACCTTCCGAAATCCACCCGAGGCCCTCGGGACCTTAACCAATTCTACCAACATATCCCAAAATACAATACGTACTTAGTCGAGGCTTCAAACCACATCAAATAACATCAAAACGACGAATCGCATCTCAAATCAAAATCTATGAACTTTGAACTTTCAAATTCTATATCTTGTGCCGAAATAAAACAAATCAATTCGGAATGACTTCAAATTTTTCACACAAGTCATAAATAACATAACGGACCTATTCCAATTTCCAGAATCGGATTCCGACTTCGATATCAAAAAGTCAACCCCCCGGTCAAACTTCCCAAAAAATCAACTTTTGGCATTTCAAGCCTAATTCCACTACGGGCCTCCAAATAATTTTTCAGACATGCTCCTAAGTCCAAAATCACCATACGAAGCTATTGACATCATCAAAATTCTATTTCGGAGTCGTTTGCTCAATAGTCAACTCTCCGGTCAACTCTTTCCATTTAAGCTTCGAATTAAGGATTATTTATTTTAATAATTCGAATCTTCCAAAAAATCAAACTCGACCACACCCGTGGGTCATAATACTTATTACGAAGTTGATCGAGACCTAAATCTCTAAACGAGACGTTAATTCTTAAAACGACAAGTCGAGTCGTTACAGGCACCTATAACTCAACATATACAATTTAACAGTGTACATACAAATAACATAAATGAAGAACTAAACAGGAATTGTCGGGAGGGGAACATACTGAGGGGAATACAAGATAAAGAACTACAACAGAATGATCATCGGAGCAGTCAATATACCATGAATCAACAGGAATAGTGAATACAGTAAGAAAAAATGCACGGCATCACCCTTCGTGCTTTTACTCTCAATCTCACCATAAAATTAATAGAAACGACACGGCATCACCCTTCGTGCATTAACTCTCATATCATGGTACGGCATCACCCTTTGTGCATTAACACTCACAATATGGCACGACCTCACCCTTCGTGCATTAACACTCACAATATGGCACGGTATCACCCTTCGTGCATTAACACTCTCCCTTACTATAATGCAATGCATAAATAACAACAGGGAGATAGATTAACAAGTACAAACCTTACTTCAATATTTGGTTCCATAATATCAATCTCAACTTTGAAATAAAAACTCAATTATCACTAGAAAATCCGTAAACATGATAAGAACGATAAATTGAACAACACTAGTATAACACGTAGCAATTTGGCATAGGAAAGAGACAATATAAGAAAAATAGAGAAACATGAAAAACAGGTAAATTGGCGGCGCATAAGTACTCGTCACCTCACATATACGCCGCTCACATGGATTTTACTTACCAAGTAATCAAAGGTTCCTAATTCCCTCAAGTCAGGGTTAGACACAATACTTACCTCGCTCCGAAGGCCACTTAATTCTCAATCACAGCTTTTTCTTTAGAATTCACCACCAAACCACTCGTATCTATTCAAATATGACTCAATAATATCAAATATTGCTAAAGTAATCAATTATATTGCATAAGTTAAATTTCTCAAATTTTCCTCCAAAAAGTCGAAAAATCGACCCCGGCCCGCTTGGTCAAAATCCGAGGTTCGGACCAAAATCCTTTTACCCATTCATCCCTGAGCCCGAATATATAATTGGTTTTGGAATCCGACCTCAAATTGAGGTCTAAATCCCCAAATTCCCGAAATCCCTAGTTTCTACCCTAACCCCTAATTCTACCATGAAAACTCTAGATTTTAGGTTGAAAATTCAAGAAATGTAATGGGTAATTGAAAGAAAATGGTTTAGAATCACTTACCAACACTTTGGGGAAGAAATAACTCTTGAAAAATTGCCTCACACCGTTTGGTTTTTGAGAAAAATGAATTTTTGGCTAAATCCCGTGTTTGGATTCTGTTAAGTGTTGGGAGACAGTGTTCATCGCGTTCGCGAAGAGTATAGGCTGCCAAGCCTTCGTGTTCGCGAGACAGTGCTCGCGTTCACATAGGCTACCCTTCCCTGGTCTTCGCGTTCGCGAGACAGTGTTCGTATTCGCGATGAAGAAAAGGCTGGCTCTCCCTCCCTAGTGCCTAACACTACGCGTTCGCGATGGGATTGTTGCGTTCGTGAAGGATAACGCCCCCATCGCTTCGCGTTCACGAACAAGCCTTCGCGTTCGCAAAGAAGAAATCCCTGCCTCATCAGTTTACTCTTCGCGTTCACGAGAGTACCTTCGCGAACGTGAAGAAGGACATGCCAGAACCCAGACTCTGCAGAAAAAACCAGATTTCAAAAGTCCAAAACATCTCATGGGCTATCCGAAACTCACCCGAGCCCTCGGGGCTTCAAACCAAACATGCACACAAGTATAAAAATACCATACGAACCTGCTCGCGTGATCATCCGAGGATGGAACTTTATTCAGAAGAAGGTTTGATGGCCCACTAGTAATATGTCTAGGTCCAGGATATATTGATTACATTCTGAGAGAAATTCACAAGGGTACTTGTGAAAACCATTCGGGCGCCGAATCATTGGTTCGAAAGGTGATCAGGGTGGGTTACTACTGGATCGACGTGGAAAAGGACGCGAAGGAGTTCGTACAAAAATATGATGGATGCCAAAGAAATGCTCCGATGATACACCAACCTGGGGAGCTACTACATTCGGTTTTATCGCCATGGCCATTCATGAAGTGAGGGAATGGACATCGTCGTCCCCCTTCCATTGGCACCCGGTAAGGCCTAATTTATATTGTTTATGACTGACTATTTTCTAAGTGGGTGGAAGCTCAGGTGTACGAAAAGGTCAGGGAGAAGGAAGTCATCGATTTCATTTGGGACCATATCGTATGTCGATTTGGAATGCCAGCCGAGATCGTGTGCGATAATGGAAAACAGTTCAACAGTAGCAAAGTCCAAATTCCTCGAAGATCATAAGATCAAAAGAATCTTATCGACACCCTATCACCCTAGTGGGAATGGACAAGCTAAATCTACCAACAAAACCATACTCCAAAACCTTAAAAAGAGGTTAATCGACGCCAAAGGAAGATGGAAAGAAATATTACCCGAATTTCTGTGGGCATACCGTACAACCTCGAAGTTCAATACCGGGGCTACCTCATTTTCTTTGGTTTATGGCGCTGAAGCTTTGATACTGATCGAGGTCAGGGAACCGAGCATCAGATTTCGATATGCAGAAAAGGAATCGAACGACGAAGCTATGAGTACGAACCTGGAGCTATTAGATGAAAGGTGTGAGGCCTCTCTTGTCCAGTTGGCCGCCCAAAAATAGCGGATCGAAAGATATTATAATCGAAGGTCCAACCTTCGACACTTCAATACTGGGGACTTGGTACTAATAAAGGTCACGCTAAGCACATAAAACCTGAATGAAGGGAAATTAGGTCAAATTGGGAAGGACCGTACCAAATTATCGAGATCACCGGAAAAGGATCCTACAAGGTCGGAACAATGAACGGCGAGCAACTATCGAACAACAGGAATATAGCTCACCTGAAATGATATTACTGCTAAGGTACGACCCCATCCATTTCCTTTTACTTATGTTTTGGACTAACTCTTGCAGGTGATCGACAAGGAAAATTACGAGATTTTAAGTCTGAAAGCACGCATTGCACTCTTTTTCCCTTGAATCGGTTTTGTCCCAATGGGTTTTCCGGCAAGGTTTTTAACGAGGCAACAAAAAAATCGTGCTAACTTAGAATCGAAGGCCGGCAGTGAACCGGTAACGGTGATCAAAACAGTATTCGAGATCTTTCTTCGATCAACCTCGAACACTGGGGGGCATTACCCTCCGATACCAACTTTAGCATGGAAAGAGACTTCAGGATTGAAGGGTCTCGATTGATAGGATTCGATGTAAGGGTCAAACGGTCAAATGAACCGTACCCGCATAGACTGCTCGAACCCTGACATAAAGCATGTACACATACGTTACTATTATGCACAAGATTAAGAGAAGTCTCTTCATTGCAAACATCTTGTCTTTTAAAAGTTTTCCTTTACATTTATTAAGGAATTCTCTGCTTCCGTGCTTCTAATCCCCTAAAGGAAATGAGCCCAAGGGCCACCTTAACTTGAGTTCGAATAATCACTTTCTCACTCAGGGACTGCCGTCCGGAAACAAACCCGGACGGTCCAAGCTATTAGACCTCGGGGGTATAAGACCTATTAGGCAACCCCTGAATTTATAGGCTAAGGCCACCCCCACTCGGGGACTGCCATCTTAGGCAAACCCGGATAACTCAGGATAATGATATTAACACGGTACAGGACCCGAACTATAAAGGCTATATCCATATAAACTCGGCTCGGAGATGTCCAAAGCCCGTCATAAAAACAATAAGGCTTTAAAATTTTCTTAACCGATTCCAAGGGCTATCCTCGACAGATTGTGACTAAAAGTCTATGTACTTTGGGGAAAGAAAACTTTCGGTCACACCGAACCCCCACGATGCCTTAAAACGAAATAGTTGAAGGCAAGGTTTCTTCGAGTCTCTAAACGAAAATCAACTATTTTATGCCAAGGCATGTAGATCTTTGCAAGTAAAAATAAACAAGGCAAAGAGAAAATTTGAAAGTTGTTGAAGGGAAAAGCCTTATATTCATAATAAAAAATTCCTTTTACAAGGGCTAAACTGCCCGATGAAACTTTTTACAATGGCCAAAAATGGCCTCAACAAAAAGATGACATAAAAAACAAAAGGCTAAGGCCATTCTGGGTTAACAAAACCCGAGAAAACAAAAGCTTGCGAAAAACACACTCTCGGCAAGTCATATTCTAAAAAGCATAAGTATTTCATGGAAAATGTTCTTGGACATACCGGGTCCCACGATGCTTTAGAGATAACGAAATCAAAAGCCAAGCCTATTCAAGATTCCGGACATGACTACTTAATGCTAAGGCATTTCAATCTTTGCAAAAGATAAAAAGAAAATCAAAGGAAAGAACTCGAGAATCACCAAAAAAGAAATAGAAAAGTTGTATTTACGAAGTATTATCTTTACAAAGGCTGAGCAGCCTTGACATATAGTATTAAGTACAAAAAGGAATAAAATCGAACAGAAGCGACCAAATCTTGGCCGGAGCCAGCCTCGTCATCGAGATTTTCGGGGTCTTCTCCATCCTCGGACCCAACTGAGCCCTCAGAATCATCCTCCTCGGGATAGGCCAACTTCCTGGCCTCAGCTTCAAACACCTTAGCATCCTCAATTTCTGCAAATAAGTCAAAACCTCGAGCGTGAACTTCCTCGAGGGCCTGCCTACGGGATTGCCACTTCATATGCTCGAGTATATTTTTCGATCGGTCTTGAGCTGCTTTGACATTAGCCTTGTACTGGGCCACCATTTCATCAGCTTCGGCCTTGACCACGGCGACTTCCGACTTGGCCGTTTTAAGCTCCTTGGCCAGATTATCTCGATCTGAGACGGCCGAACCTAGCCGAGATTGAAGCTCCTCGACCTTTTTTGTCTGGATCTCGACCCTTTCTTTTGCCTCTCTTAGTTAGATTTCGGCTGAAATTAGTTGTGCCCGAACAACCTCTTTTTTCGAGGCCAGACGATCCATCTTGCCTCTCCATTCATCAGTCTCAGCTTTGACTACATCCATCTCAGTTTGAAGTTGATTAATCCGATCGAGTTTTTGTTGGACCTGCGGATTTTGACCATCAGTCACTGAATCAAATTCATCATTACTTACTTCGAAAACTTTTACGATCCTTTTGAGCAACCTCCAGCTCGTAACTGAGGTTCTTAGCCTCCCCTTCGAGCTGCTCACTAAGAATTTTAAAGGCATATCTCGTCTCAGTAAGCTCTCAAACTTTGGCTTCAAGTTGTTTCGGGTCATCTCGGTGCCTCAAAAAAGCCTCGTAATGAAGCACCGAAGCCTACAAGCAAGAAAAGAAATGCTAAGTCATTTGTGAAAAACTCTAAGTGTAGGTAAAATAATTCACTTAGGGAAGCACTAAGTTACCCGGTTCAACGCATGTTGCGCTTCGTTGAAAAGGCAAGGTGCATTCACCTCGTTCATCTTATCTTGATCATCTTCGGTCACCAGGCATCGAAGATAACTGGCCACCCATACGGGGAGAAAGAATCTGAGCGTCCTCCAGAAGAGAAAAAATAATAGTACGTTTTCGATCGGGATACGCACTCGGAGCATGAAATTTATTGACCAATCTCGGGCTCGAAGAGGGCCCGCTTACTTCTGGGTTTGGCTTTTCCTTGGTATATCTAAATCTTCCAAACCGGTAGCGTCTTTTGTGGCCGTCGAGTCCACGCCATCGAAGATACAGCGGAAAAGGTCATGTGTTCCATGAGTCCCTTCGGCCGGGACATTCTTTAGCAGCTTGCGCCTCGTTAAACATCGATTATGTGAATGAGGGCGACTCGGAAACCTCTATTACGCCAAGTGCCTCCTTCGAGGCATTGCCCACGGCTCGCGAGGATCCGGCCCCGGCCTCCTCTATTTCTCTAACTTGATGAGGGGCGGCCTCACCCCCCCTCCGACTCGGAAGCTCCTTGACCTTCGGGCTGAGGCGGCACGCTATCCATCACGTCAAAGGCCCCTTCTTCCCCATCGAACTCATCTTTTAATCGGTAAAGTGAATCTGGAGACGGCGCTCGAGCACTGGTGCCTTCCTTGGGTTTTTGCACCAATCACCTTTTCGGTTTATCCTTTCCAGGACTCGGAGAACTCGGAGCCTTTGTTATTTTATTCTCTTTATCCTGCTTCGAAGGAGGGGGCTCGATGAAGACGTCATCATCACTGGATGGGAGCCTCATTTCAACATCTTTTGGTAAACCTGCAAAAGGAAAGTGAAACAAGTTAGAAATCAACGATGTGGAAGTAAAGTCGAATATAACTTAAAGAAAGAATCTCACCATGAGAACGGGACTCCCATCGGCCCTTTGAAAGCTCACGCCACGCGCGCTCGAAATAAGGTTTTTGCGACAGGATGCCCTCGACCTACTCCTTGAATCGAGGAATTGTATTCGGCATCCGAGCAACAACTGCATCATAAAGAACCGATAAGAAGAAGGATAAAAGGAAAATGATAAACAAATTCTTAGAGGCATGGTTATACTTACGTTTCATGTTTCATTACTCAGAAAATAGCATGTCTTCGGCCAGGATTAAGGCTGAGGTCTTCACTCGAACAAATCGGCCCAACCAGCCTCGATCCCAATCCTTGTCGGTGCTCGAGAACGGGGCCTTACTGGCCCGACAGGCAAGTTTTATTAGCCCCCTTCGATAGAGACGGGGATTGTATAGATGCATGAGGTGATCGATGGTGAAGGGGCACCCCTCGATCTTGTTTACAAAAAAGAAGAGGAGGATGACTATTCTCTAGAAGGAGGGATGAATTTGGCCTAGGGTCACCTCGTACCTCTTACAAAAGGCGATGATGACCGGGTCTAAAAGGCCCAACATGAAGGGATAAGTGTAAATACTTAAAAAAAAAACCTCCATGTGGGTGGTGATTGCTTCCTCGAGCGTAAGAACCACTACGTGCTTACCGACCCAGTTGCAGTCCTCCTTGACCTTGTCGAGAATACTGTCGGTGACCGAATATATATATCTCGAGATCGGTTCGCACCGGACTTGTACCGAGGAGGTTTTCTCAACCTTGAAATCGGCTCCGATTGGACACCCCATAGGGACAAATATCTTTAGAAGGGGTTCCGGTATCGTTTCCTCAGTAACAACAGGCAAAACGTTCTCAGTCGGTTTCGAGGAAGAGGGGTTTTTTTTTAGGAACGGATTTTGAAATCTTTGCCATTGCTTCTAAATAGAGGAGAAAAGAGGGTGCTGATAAAAGAGGAGGTGTAATTAGCAGATAACTTATGAAAGCTTTCAGAAAACCAGAAAGAAAGAAGTTTGAAGATGAGAGTGATGAAGTTTCCTTAAAACACAAGTGCAAATATTTGAATGTAAAAGTTCTAATGAATGGATGAAAATGGTATTTATAGTTTTCTCAAACGGCGGTTCATATCCTGAAGCGACAGACCGTTAACTGACACACATTCAATGCCTCGAAGACTGGACTGACGGGACATTTCAACTATTCTTATCACTTACGTCATGAATTTATCGTCATTTATCAGAGTGAGAATCGGAAGATCGTATAGTGAGAATCTGAGGTTCATATCATTTCTCGTTATTTACTCTCCGAAAAATAAGGGAACTATCTGTATACGGTAGAAATCGAGCCCACCTATTGCATGACGTACCGGGGATGAAACATAATAGATTGAAAATCGACCCTCGATTCCATCGAACCTAGGTACGAGGTTAGAACAAGATTATCGAGTGTGTGAACCCGGAACTGACTCTGACTCCGAATTAGCTCGAGATAACATCATCGAACCAAAATAACGGAAGGTCGAAATATCTGTAACCAGTCGCACATCACGGCGGGAATCTCGACACGTATCAATGAAACCGATTAATTAGCAAATCATGAGATTTTTTTATCTTATATAGAGTTGTACCTAAATTGGACTCCCCTACTATATAATAGGGGTCTGATTATTTGTAAAACAGATTGTAAAGACGCATCCTAAAGCAATATACTGTTATTTCTAGTTCTTATTATCTTGTCTTTTTATTCCGACATCGATTCAGGCATTTCTTGACTTGGGAATGACCAACCTTCAAGGCTAAGGCTATCCAATTTGGGTGGTTTGCATTTATTTTCTTCTCATTAATTTCAATATTAATCTGTTATTCCAATTTGTATTAAGTTATATCACGTATCCTTAAAACCGCATATAAATTCAATTGTTATTCGATTTTAGGATAAACACAGGTAAAAACTAGAAGATAATGAAATATTCAGTACATTAAAATGAAATATCGTTTAAAATATTGCAAAGAGAGTGAAATATCATAATCTTCAGTCTCCTATCGAGCTCCACTAATAATTACATACACACAGTTTGTTGGATCCTTTTTCATGCTTGCCGCATGCAGTTTTCATAGTAAAATAATCTTAGATTTATCACACGAATATTAAACGTTGAAACTTGAAAAAAATGGTAGATTTCTGTACCAAAATTATGCCCCGAAACTATTTTTGCACAAATTCCTTTAATAAAGACAAAAGTTAACATACATAA